>NW_027077597.1:0-13000 GCF_963924675.1 Phocoena phocoena | reverse complement strand
ACGGGACGGGTTAGGGTAAGGCTTCAGGTAAGGATTAGGGTTAGGGTTAGGGTTAGGGGACGGGGACGGTTTAAGGGACAGGTTAGGGTACGACACCGGTTTAGGGTGAGCGTACTTGTTAGGGTACGGGTTAGTGTTAGCGTACGGGTTACGATTAGAGGACGGGTTAGGGTAAGGCTTCGGGTAAGGGTTAGGGTTAGGGTTGGGTTAGGGTTAGAGTTAGGAGACGGGGACGGTTTAGGGGACAGGTTAGTGTACGACAACGGTTTAGGGTGTGCGTATGTGTTAGGGTACGGTTTAGTGTTAGCGTACGGGTTAGGATTAGGGGACGGGTTACGTTAAGGCTTCGGGTAAGGGTTAGGGTTAGGGTTAGGGTTAGGGTTAGGGGACGGGGACGGTTTAGGGGACAGGTTAGTGTACGACAACGGTTTAGGGTGAGCGTACGTGTTAGGGTACAGTTTTGTGTTAGCGTACGGGTTAGGATTACGGGACGGGTTAGGGTAAGGCTTCGGGTAAGGGTTAGGGTTAGGGTTAGGGTTAGGGGATGGGGACGGTTTAGGGGACAGGTTAGGGTAGGACAACGGTTTAGGGTGAGCATACGTGTTAGGGTATGGGTTAGTGTTAGCCTACGGGTTAGGATTAGGGGACAGGTTAGGGTAAGGCTTCGGGTAAGGGTTAGGTTTAGGGTTAGGGATAGGGTTAGGGGACGGGGACGGGGACGGTTTAGGGGACAGGTTAGTGTACGACAACGGTTTAGGGTGAGCGTACGTGTTAGGCTACGGGTTAGTGTTAGCGTACGGGTTAGGATTAGGGGACGGGTTAGTGTAAGGCTTCAGGTAAGGGTTAGGGTTAGGGTTAGGGTTAGGGTTAGTGTTAAGGTTAGGGGACGGGGACGGTTTAGGGGACAGGTTAGGGTACGACAAAGGTTTAGGCTGAGCGTACGTGTTAGGGTACGGGTTAGTGTTAGCGTACGGGTTTGGATTAGGGGACGGGTTAGGGTAAGGCTTCGGGTAAGGGTTCGGGTTAGGGTTAGGGTTAGAGTTAGGGTTAGGGGACGGTGACGGTTTAGGGGACAGGTTAGGGTACGACAACGTTTTAGGGTGAGCGTACGTGTTAGGGTACGGGTTACTGTTAGCGTACGTGTTAGGATTAGGGTACGGGTTAGGGGAAGGCTTCGGGTAAGGGTTAGGGTTAGGGTTAGGGTTAGGGTTAGGGGACGGGGATGGTTTAGGGGACAGGTTCGGGTACGACAACGGTTTAGGGTGAGCGTACGTGTTAGGGTACGGGTTAGTGTTATCGTATGGGTTAGGATTAGGGGACGGGTTAGGGTAAGGCTTCGGGTAAGGGTTAGGGTTAGGGTTAGGGTTAGGGGACGGGGACGGTTTAGGGGACAGGTCATTGTAGGACAACGTTTTAGGGTGAGCGTACGTGTTAGGGTACGGTTTAGTTTTAGCGTATGGTTTAGGATTAGGGGACGGGTTAGGGTAAGGCTTTGGTTAAGGGTTAGGGTTAGGGTTAGTTTTAGGGTTAGGGGACGGGGACGGTTTAGGGGACAGGTTAGGGTACGACAAATGTTTAGGGTGAGCATACGTGTTAGGGTACGGTTTAGTGTTAGCGTACGGGTTAGGATTAGGGGACGGGTTAGGGTAAGGCTTCGGGTAAGTGTTAGGGTTAGGGTTAGGGTTAGGGGACGGGGACGGTTTAGGGGACAGGTTAGGGTACGACAACGGTTTAGGGTGAGCATACGTGTTAGAGTACAGGTTAGTGTTAGCGTACGGGTTAGGATTAGGGGACGGGTTAGGGTAAGGCTTCGGGTAAGGGTTAGGGTTAGGGTTAGGGGACGGGGACGGTTTAGGGGACAGGTTAGTGTACGACAACGGTTTAGGGTGAGCATACGTGTTAGGGTATGGGTTAGTGTTAGCCTACGGGTTAGGATTAGGGGACGGGTTAGGGTAAGGCTTAGGGTAAGGTTTAGGTTTATGGTTAGGGTTAGGGTTAGGGTTAGGGGACGGGTACGGTTTAGGGGACAGGTTAGGGTATGACAACAGTTTAGGGTGAGCGTAAGTGTTAGGGTACGGGTTCGTGTTAGCGTACGATTTAGGATTAGGGGACGTGTTAGGGTAAGGCTTTGTGTAAGGGTTAGGGTTAGGGTTAGTGTTAGGGTTAGGGGACAGGGACGGTTTAGGGGACATGTTCGGGTACGACAACGGTACAGAATGAGCGTACGTGTTAGGGTACGGGTTAGTGTTAGCGTACGGGTTAGGTTTAGGGGACGGTTTAGGGTAAGGCTTCGTATAAGATTTAGGGTTAGGGTTAGGATTAGGGTTAGGGTTAGGGTTAGGGTTAGGGGACGGGGACGGTTTAGGGGACAGGTTAGGATACGACAACGGTTTAGGGTGAGCGTACGTGTTAGGGGACAGGTTATTGTTAGTGTACGGTTTAGGTTAGGGGACGGGTTACGGTAAGGCTTCGGGTAAGGGTTAGGGTTAGGGTTAGGGTTAGGGTTAGTGTTAGGGGACGGGGAAGGTTTAGGGGACAGGTTAGGGTACGACATCGGTTTAGGGTGAGCGTACGTGTTAGGGTACGGTTTAGTGTTAGCGTACGGGTTAGGATTAGGGGATGGGTTAGTGTAAGGCTTCGGGTAAGGGTTAGGTTTAGGGTTAGGGTTAGGGGACGGGGACGGTTTAGGGGACAGGTTAGGGTACGACAACGGTTTAGGGTGAGCGTACGTGTTAGGGTACGGGTTAGTGTTAGCGTACGTGTTAGGATTAGGGGACGGGTTAACGTAAGGCTTCGGGTAAGTGTTAGGGTTAGGGTTAGGGTTAGGGGACGGGGACGGGGACGGTTTAGGGGACAGGTTAGGGTACGACAACGGTTTTGGGTTAGCGTACGTGCTAGAGTACAGGTTAGTGTTAGCGTACGGGTTAGGATTAGGGGACGGGTTAGGGTAAGGCTTCGGGTAAGGGTTAGGGTTAGGGTTAGGGTTAGGGTTAGGGGACGGGGATGGTTTAGGGGACAGGTTAGGGTACGACAACGGTTTAGGGTGAGCATACGTGTTAGGGTATGGGTTAGTGTTAGCCTACGGGTTAGGATTAGGGGACGGGTTAGGGTAAGGCTTCGGGTAAGGGTTTGGGTTAGGGTTAGGGTTAGGGGTAGGGGACGGGGACAGTGACGGTTTAGAGGACAGGTTAGTGTACGACAACGGTTTAGGGTGAGCGTACGTGTTAGGGTACGGGTTAGTGTTAGCGTACGGGTTCGGATTAGGGGACGGGTTAGGGTAAGGTTTCGGGTAAGGTTTAGGTTTAGGGTTAGGGTTAGGGTTAGGGTTAGGGGACGGGTACGGTTTACGGGACAGGTTAGGGTACGACAACGTTTTAGGGTGAGCGTACGTGTTAGTGTACGGGTTAGTTTTAGCGTACGGGTTAGGATTAGGGGACGGGTTAGTGTAAGGCTTCGGGTAAGGGTTAGGGTTAGGGTTAGAGTTAGAGTACGGGGACCGTTTAGGGGACAGGTTAGGGTACGACAACGGTTTAGGGTGAGCGTACGTGTTAGGGTATGGGTTAGAGTTAGCATACGGATTAGGATTAGGGGACGGGTTAGGGTACGGCTTCGGGTAAGGGTTAGGTTTAGGGTTAGGGTTAGGGTTAGGGGACGGGGACGGGGACGGTTTAAGGGACAGGTTAGGGTACGACAAAGTTTTAGGGTGAGCGTACGTGTTAGGGTACGGGTTAGTGTTAGCGTACGGGTTAGGATTAGGGGACGGGTTAGGGTAAGGCTTCGGGTAAGGTTTAGGGTTAGGGTTAGGGGTAGGGTTAGGGGACGGGTACGGTTTAGGGGACAGTTTAGGGTATGACAACGGTTTAGGGTGAGCGTATGTGTTAGGGTACGGGTTAGTGTTATCGTATGGGTTAGGATTAGGGGACGGGTTAGGGTAAGGCTTCGGGTAAGGGTTAGGTTTAGGGTTAGGGTTAGGGTTAGGGGACGGGGACGGTTTAGGGGACAGGTTAGGGTACGACAACGGTTTAGGGTGAACGTACGTGTTAGTGTACGGGTTAGTTTTAGCGTACGGGTTAGGATTAGGGGACGGGTTATTGTAAGGCTTCGGGTAAGGTTTAGGGTTAGGGTTAGGGTTAGGGTTAGGGAACGGGGATGGTTTTGGGGGACAGGTTAGGGTACGACAACGGTTTAGGGTGAGCGTACGTGTTAGGGTATGGTTTAGAGTTAGCATACGGGTTAGGATTAGGGGACGGGTTAGTGTAATGTTTCGGGTAAGGGTTAGGGTTAGGGTTAGGGTTAGGGTTAGGGGACGGGGACGGTTTAGGGGACAGGTTAGGGCATGACAACGGTTTTGGGTGAGCGTACGTGTTAGGGTATGGATTAGTGTTAGCGTTCGGGTAAGGATTAGGGGACGGGTTAGGGTAAGAATTCGGGTAAGGGTTCGGGTTAGGGTTAGGGTTAGGGTTAGGGTTAGGTTTAGGGGACGGGGAGGGTTTAGGGGACAGGTTAGGGTACGACAACGGTTTAGGGTGAGCGTACGTGTTAGGGTACGGTTTAGTGTTAGCATACGGGTTAGGATTAGGGGCGGGTTAGGGTAAGGCTTCGGGTAAGGGTTACGGTTAGGGTTAGGGTTAGGGTTAGTGTTAGGGGACGGGGATGGTTTAGGGGACAGGTTAGGGTACGACAACAGTATATGGTGAGCGTACGTGTTAGGCTACTGGTTAGTGTTAGCGTACGGGTTAGGATTAGGGGACGGGTTAGGGTAAGGCTTAGGGTAAGGGTTAGGGTTAGGGTTAGGGGACGGGGACGGGGATGGTTTAGGGGACAGGTTAGGGTACGACAATGGTTTAGGGTGAGCGTAAGTGTTAGGGTACGGGTTCGTGTTAGCGTACGATTTAGGATTAGGGGACGGGTTAGGGTAAGGCTTTGGGTAAGGGTTAGGTTTAGGGTTAGTGTTAGGGTTAGGGGACAGGGACGGTTTAGGGGACAGGTTCGGGTACGACAACGGTATAGAGTGAGCGTACGTGTTAGGGTACGGGTTAGTGTTAGCGTACGGGTTAGGTTTAGGTGACGGTTTAGGGTAAGGCTTCGTATAAGATTTAGGGTTAGGGTTAGGATTAGGGTTAGGTTTAGGGTTAGGGGACGGGGACGGTTTAGGGGACAGGTTAGGATACGACAACGGTTTAGGGTGAGCGTACGTGTTAGGGGACAGGTTATTGTTAGTGTACGGTTTAGGTTAGGGGACGGGTTACGGTAAGGCTTCGGGTAAGGGTTAGGGTTAGGGTTAGGGTTAGGGTTAGTGTTAGGGGACGGGGAAGGTTTAGGGGACAGGTTAGGGTACGACATCGGTTTAGGGTGAGCGTACGTGTTAGGGTACGGTTTAGTGTTAGCGTACGGGTTAGGATTAGGGGATGGGTTAGTGTAAGGCTTCGGGTAAGGGTTAGGGTTAGGGTTAGGGTTAGGGTTAGGGTTAGGGTTAGGGTTAGGGGATGGGGACGGGGACGGTTTAGGGGACAGGTTAGGGTACGACAACGGTTTCCGGTTAGCGTACGTGTTAGAGTACAGGTTAGTGTTAGCGTACGGGTTAGGATTAGGGGACGGGTTAGGGTAAGGCTTTGGGTAAGGGTTAGGGTTAGGGTTAGGGTTAGGGGACGGGGACGGGGACGGTTTAGGGGACAGGTTAGGGTACGACAACGGTTTAGGGTGAGCGTACGTGTTAGGGTACGGTTTAGTGTTATCGTATGGGTTAGGATTAAGGGACGGGTTAGGGTAAGGCTTCGGGTAAGGGTTAGGGTTAGGGTTAGGGTTAGGGTTAGGGGTAGGGGACGGGGACGGTGTAGGGTACAGGTTACGGTACGACAACGGTTTAGGGTGAGTGTACGTGTTAGTGTATGGGTTAGTGTTAGCGTACGGGTTAGGATTAGGGGACGGTTAGGATAACGCTTTGGGTAAGGATTAGGGTTAGGGTTAGGGTTAGGGTTTGGGGACGGGGCCGGTTTAGGGGACAGGATAGGGTACGACAACTGTTTAGTGTTAGCGTACGGGTTAGGATTAGGGGACTGTTTAGGGTAAGGCTTCGTATAAGGTTTAGGGTTAGGGTTAGGATTAGGGTTAGGGTTAGGGTTAGGGTTAGGGGACGGGGACGGTTTAGGGGACAGGTTAGGATACGACAACGGTTTAGGGTGAGCGTACGTGTTAGGGGACAGGTTATTGTTAGTGTACGGTTTAGGTTAGGGGCCGGGTTACGGTAAGGCTTCGGGTAAGGTTTAGGGTTAGGGTTAGGGTTAGGGTTAGTGTTAGGGGACGGGGAAGGTTTAGGGGACAGGTTAGGGTACGATATCGGTTTAGGGTGAGCATATGTGTTAGGGTATGGGTTAGTGTTAGCCTACGGGTTAGGATTAGGGGACGGGTTAGGGTAAGGCTTCGGGTAAGGGTTAGGGTTAGGGTTAGGGTTAGGGGTAGGGGACGGGGACGGGGACGGTTTAGAGGACAGGTTAGTGTACGACAACGGTTTAGGGTGAGCGTACGTGTTAGGGTACGGGTTAGTGTTAGCGTACGGGTTCGGATTAGGGTACGGGTTAGGGTAAGGTTTCGGGTAAGGTTTAGGTTTAGGGTTAGGGTTAGGGTTAGGGTTAGGGGACGGGTACGGTTTAGGGGACAGGTTAGGGTACGACAACGTTTTAGGGTGAGCGTACGTGTTAGTGTACGGGTTAGTTTTAGCGTACGGGTTAGGATTAAGGGACGGGTTAGTGTAAGGCTTCGGGTAAGGGTTAGGGTTAGGGTTAGGGTTAGGGTTAGAGTACGGGGACGGTTTAGGGGACAGGTTAGGGTACGACAACGGTTTAGGGTGAGCGTACGTGTTAGGGTATGGGTTAGAGTTAGCATACGGGTTAGGATTAGGGGACGGGTTAGGGTACGGCTTCGGGTAAGGGTTAGGTTTAGGGTTAGGGTTAGGGTTAGGGGACGGGGACTGGGACGGTTTAAGGGACAGGTTAGGGTATGACAAAGTTTTAGGGTGAGCATACGTGTTAGGGTACGGGTTAGTGTTAGCCTACGGGTTAGGATTAGGGGACGGGTTAGGGTAAGGCTTCGGGTAAGGGTTATGGTTAGGGTTAGGTTTAGGGTTAGGGGACGGGGACGGGGACGGTTTAGGGGACAGGTTAGTGTACGACAACGGTTTAGGGCGAGCGTACGTGTTAGGGTACGGTTTATTGTTAGCGTACGGGTTAGGATTAGGGGACGGGTTAGGGTAAGGCTTCGGGTAAGGTTTAGGGTTAGGGTTAGGGTTAGGGTTAGGGTTAGGGGACGGGTACGGTTTAGGGGACAGTTTAGTGTACGACAACGGTTTAGGGTGAGCGTACGTGTTAGGGTACGGGTTAGTGTTATCGTATGGGTTAGGATTAGGGGACGGGTTAGGGTAAGGCTTCGGGTAAGGTGTAGGTTTAGGGTTAGGGTTAGGGTTAGGGGACGGGGACGGTTTAGGGGACAGGTTAGGGTACGACAACGGTTTAGGGTGAGCGTACGTGTTAGTGTACGGGTTAGTTTTAGCGTACGGGTTAGGATTAGGGGACGGGTTAGGGTAAGGCTTCGGGTATGGGTTAGGGTTAGGGTTAGGGTTAGGGTTAGGGTTAGGGAACGGGGACGGTTTAGGGGACAGGTTAGGGTACGACAACGGTTTAGGGTTAGCGTACGTGTTAGGGTATGGTTTAGAGTTAGCATACGGGTTAGGATTAGGGGACGGGTTAGGGTAAGGCTTCGGGTATGGGTTAGGGTTAGGGTTAGGGTTAGGGTTAGGTTTAGGGGATGGGGAGGGTTTAGGGGACAGGTTAGGGTACGACAACGGTTTAGGGTGAGCGTACGTGTTAGGGTACGGTTTAGTGTTAGCATACGGGTTAGGATTAGGGGACGGGTTAGGGTAAGGCTTCGGGTAAGGGTTACGGTTAGGGTTAGGTTTAGGGTTAGTGTTAGGGGACGGGGACGGTTTAGGGGACAGGTTAGGGTACGACAACAGTATATGGTGAGCGTACGTGTTAGGCTACCGCTTAGTGTTAGCGTACGGGTTAGGATTAGGGGAGGGGTTAGGGTAAGGCTTAGGGTAAGGGTTAGGGTTAGGGTTAGGGGACGGGGACGGGGACGGTTTAGGGGACAGGTTAGGGTACGACAACGGTTTAGGGTGAGCGTACGTGTTAGGGTACGAAATAGTGTTAGCATACGTGTTAGTATTAGGGAACAGGTTAGGGTAAGGCTTCGGGTAAGGTTTAGGGTTAGGGTTAGGGTTAGGGGACCGGGACGGTTTAGGGGACAGGTTAGGGTACGACAACGGTTTAGGGTGAGCGTACGTGTTAGGGTACGGGTTCGTGTTAGCGTACGGGTTAGGATTAAGGGACGGGTTAGTGTAAGGCTTCGGGTAAGTGTTAGGGTTAGGGTTAGGTTTAGGGTTAGGGTTAGGGGACGGGGACGGTTTAGGGGACAGGTTAGTGTACGACAAAGGTTTAAGGTGAGCATACGTGTTAGGGTACGGTTTAGTGTTAGCCAACGGGTTAGGATTAGGGGACGGGTTAGGGTAAGGCTTCGGGTAAGGGTTAGGTTTAGGGTTAGGGTTAGGGTTAGGGGACGGGGACGGTTTAGGGGACAGGTTAGGGTACGACAACGGTTTAGGGTGAGCGTACGTGTTAGGGTATGGTTTAGTGTTATCGTATGGGTTAGGATTAAGGGACGGGTTAGGGTAAGGCTTTGGGTAAGGGTTAGGGTTAGGGTTAGGGTTAGGGTTAGGGTTAGGGGTAGGGGACGGGGACGGTGTAGGGGACAGGTTAGGGTACGACAACGGTTTAGGGTGAGTGTACGTGTTAGTGTATGGGTTAGTGTTAGCGTACGGGTTAGGATTAGGGGACGGGTTAGGGTAAGGCTTCGGGTATGGGTTAGGGTTAGGGTTAGGGTTAGGGTTAGGGTTAGGGAACGGGGACGGTTTAGGGGAAACGTTAGTGTACGACAACGGTTTAGGGTGAGCGTACGTGTTAGGGTACGGGTTAGAGATAGAATGAGGGTTAGGTTTAGGGGACGGGTTAGGGTAATGCTTCGGGTAAGGGTTAGGGTTAGGGTTAGGGTTAGGGTTAGGGTTAGGGGACGGGGAAGGTTTAGGGGACAGGTTAGGGCACGACAACGGTTTTGGGTGAGCGTACGTGTTAGGGTATGGATTAGTGTTAGCGTTCGGGTAAGGATTAGGGGACGGGTTAGGGTAAGGCTTCGGGTAAGGGTTCGGCTTAGGTTTAGGGTTAGGGTTAGGGTTAGGGGACGGTGACGTTTTAGGGGACAGGTTAGGGTACGACAACGGTTTAGGGTGAGCGTACGTGTTAGGGTACGGGTTACTGTAAGCGTACGGGTTAGGATTAGGGGACGGTTAGGATAACGCTTCGGGTAAGGATTAGGGTTAGGGTTAGGGTTAGGGTTAGGGTACGGGGCCGGTTTAGGGGACAGGTTAGTGTACGACAACTGTTTAGTGTTAGCGTACGGGTTAGGATTATGGGACGGGTTAGGGTAAGGCTTCGGGTAAGGGTTAGGGTTAGGGTTAGGGTTAGTGTTAGGGGACGGGGACGGTTTAGGGGACAGGTTAGAGAACGACAACCGTTTATGGTGAGCGTACGTGTTAGGCTATGGGTTAGTGTTAGCGTACGTCTTAGGATTAGGGGACGGGTTAGGGTAAGGATTCGGGTAAGGGTTAGGTTTAGGTTTACGGTTAGGGGCCGGGGATGGTTTAGGGGACAGGTTAGCGTACGACAACGGTTTAGGGTGAGCGTACGTGTTAGGGTACGAGTTAGTGTTAGCGTATGTGTTAGTATTACGGGACGAGTTAGCGTAAGGCTTCAGGTAAGGATTAGGGTTAGGGTTAGGTTTAGGGGATGGGGACGGTTTTGGGGACAGGTTAGGGTACGACAACGGTTTAGGGTGAGCGTACGTGTTAGGCTACGGGTTAGTGTTAGCGTACGGGTTAGGATTAGGGGACGGGTTAGGGTAAGGCTTCGGGTAAGGGTTATGGTTAGGGTTAGGGTTAGGGTTAGGGGACGGGGACGGTTTAGGGGACAGGTTAGGGTACGACAACGCTTTAGTGTGAACGTACATGTTAGGGTACTGGTTATGGTTAGCGTACGGGTTGGGATTAGGGGACGGGTTAGAGTAAGGCTTCAGGTAAGAGTTAGGGTTAGGGTTAAGGTTAGGATTAGGGGACGGGAATGGTTTAGGGGACAGGTTAGTGTACAATAACGGTTTAGGGTGAGCGTACGTGTTAGGGTATGGGTTAGTGTTAGCGTACGGGTTAGGCTTATGGGACGGGTTAGGGTAAGGCTTCAGGTAAGGGTTAGGGTTAGGTTTAGGGTTAGGGTTAGGTGACGGGGACGGTTTAGGGGACAGGTTATGGTACGACAACGTCGTAGGGTGAGCGTACGTGTTAGGGTACGTGTTAGTGTTAGCGTAACGGTTCAGATTAGGGGACGGGTTAGGGTAAGGCTTCGGGTAAGGGTTAGGGTTAGGGTTAGGGTTAGGGATAGTGGCGGGGATGCTTTAGGGTCCAGGTTAGGGTACGACAATGGTTGAGGGTGAGCGTACGTGTTAGGGTACGGGTTAGGGTTAGCGTACGGGTTAGGATTAGGGGATGGTTTAGTGTAAGGCTTCGGGTAAGGGTTAGGGTTAGCGTTAGGGTTACGGTTAGGGGACGGGGACGGTTTAGGTGACAGGTTAGGGTACGACAACGGTTTAGGGTGAGCGTCCGTGTTAGGGTACGGGTTAGTGTTAGCTGACTGGTTAGGATTAGGGGACGGGTTCGGGTAAGGCTTCGGGTAAGGGTTAGGGTTAGGGTTAGGGAAAGGGTTAGGGGACGGGGATGGGGACGGTTTAGGGGACAGGTCAGTGTATGACAACGGTTTAGGGTGAGCGTACGTGTTAGGGTACGGGTTAGTGTTAGCGTACGGGTTAGGATTAGGGGACGGGTTAGTGTAAGGCTTCGGGTAAGTGTTAGGGTTAGGGTTAGGGTTAGGGTTAGGGTTAGGGTTAGGGGACGGGGACGGTTTAGGGGACAGGTTAGGGTACGACAAAGGTTTAAGGTGAGCATACGTGTTAGGGTCCTTGTTAGTGTTAGCCAACGGTTTAGGATTAGGGGACGGGTTAGGGTAAGGCTTCGGGTAAGGGTTACAGTTAGGGTTAGGGTTAGGGTTAGGGGACGGGGACGGGGACGGTTTAGGGGACAGGTTAGTGTACGACAACGGTTTAGGGTGAGCGTACGTGTTAGAGTACGGGTTAGTGTTAGCGTACGGGTTAGGATTAGGGGACGGGTTAGGGTAAGGCTTTGGGTAAGGTTTAGGGTTAGGGTTAGGGTTAGGGTTAGGGGATGGGGACGGTTTAGGGGACAGGTTAGGGTACGACAACGGTAGAGGGTGAGCGTACGTGTTAGGGTACGGTTTAGTGTTATCGTATGGGTTAGGATTAAGGGACGGGTTATGGTAAGGCTTCGGGTAAGGGTTAGGGTTAGGGTTAGGGTTAGGGTTAGGGTTAGGGGTAGGGGACGGGGACGGTGTAGGAGACAGGTTAGGGTACGACAATGGTTTAGGGTGAGTGTACGTGTTAGGGTACGGGTTAGTGTTAGCGTACGGGTTAGGATTAGGGGACGGGTTAGGGTAAGGCTTCGGGTAAGGTTTAGGGTTAGGGTTAGGGTTAGGGTTAGGGAACGGGGACGGTTTAGGGGAAACCTTAGTGTACGACAACGGTTTAGGGTGAGCGTACGTGTTAGGGTACGGGTTAGAGTTAGCATGAGGGTTAGGATTAGGGGACGGTTTAGGGTAAGGCTTCGGGTAAGGGTTCGGGTTAGGGTTAGGGTTAGGTTTAGGGTTAGGAGACGGAGACGGTTTAGGGGACAGGTTAGTGTACGACAACGGTTTAGGGTGAGCGTACGTGTTAGGGTATGGGTTAGAGTTAGCGTACGGTTTAGGATTAGGGGACGGGTTAGGGTAAGGCTTCGGGTAAGGGTTAGAGTTAGCGTTAGGGTTAGGGTTAGGGGACGGGGACGGTTTAGGGGACAGGTTAGGGTACGACAATGGTTTAGGGTGAGCGTACGTGTTAGGGTACGGGTTAGTGTTAGCGTACGGGTTAGGATTAGAGGACGTGTTAGGGTAAGGCTTCGGGTAAGTGTTAGGGTTAGGGTTAGGGTTAGGGTTAGGTGACGGGGACGGTTTAGGGGACAGGTTAGTGTACGACAACGTTTTAGGGTGTGCGTATGTGTTAGGGTACGTTTTAGGGTTAGCGTACGGGTTAGGATTAGGGGACGGGTTAGGGTAAGGCTTCGGGTAAGGGTTAGGCTTAGGGTTAGGGTTAGGGTTAGGGTTAGGGTTAGGGGACGGGGACGGTTTAGGGGACAGGTTATGGTACGACAACGGTTTATGATGAGCGTACGTGTTAGGCTATGGGTTAGTGTTAGCGTACGGGTTAGGATTAGGGGATGGGTTAGGGTAAGGCTTCGGGAAAGGGTTAGGGTTAGGTTTAGGGTTAGGGTTAGGGGACGGGGACGGTTTAGGGGACAGGTTAGGGTACGACAACGGTTTAGGGTGAGCGTACGTGTTAGGGTACGGGTTAGTGTTAGCTGACTGGTTAGGATTAGGGGACGGGTTAGGGTAAGGCTTCGGGTAAGGGTTAGGTTTAGGGTTAGGGTTAGGTTTAGGGAATGGGGATGGGGACGGTTTAGGGGACAGGTCAGTGTATGACAACGGTTTAGGGTGAGCGTACGTGTTAGGGTACGGGTTAGTGTTAGCGTACGGTTTAGGATTAGGGGACGGGTTAGGGTAAGGCTTCGGGTAAGGGTTAGGGTTAGGGTTAGGTTTAGGGTTAGGGGACGGGGACGGTTTAGGGGACAGGTTAGGCTACGACAAAGGTTTAAGGTGAGCATACGTGTTAGGGTACGGGTTAGTGTTAGCCAACGGATTAGTATTAGGGGACGTGTTAGGGTAAGGCTTCGGGTAAGGGT